>NC_135561.1:4612500-4622500 GCF_964340395.1 Glandiceps talaboti | reverse complement strand
CATTTATGATCAGACTAATTTATAGTCAGCATTGACCCATCTACCTCGTTGTCATAGCAATACCATTATGTAGACAACATCAGCCATTTCTTGAAAGGAATATGGAACAATCATACATACACATTTTGACACATGTTTATAAACACGGCAATTACTTCATTCCATCCAATCAAGTAACGTACCAATCACCATGGCACACTCAAACCTTTGGATGCGCTCTTTACTATGATTACTGAGCAGAATGCCGCCAATGGTTGAAATGTTCCATTTTTGATCACAGAGTAAGTGTTTTAATAATTACATTCTATGCCGTAGAAAATGTCGAAAGAAGGCGGGAATTAACGAAGAAACGAGCCGAGTACAAAGAAAACAGGGTGCGAGAGAGACTTGCACAGAAATTGGAAATGTCACGCAAACTATGGGAACATCTAAGACAACAGAAAAAAAGTGAGTGCATAAAATTGAAATCTTTAGATTTTTAGTGCATTTCATCAAGAACAATTATACTACTAATATATGTAGTATAACATTATACATAAACACTGTGTAATGGCTCCTGTGTATCTTGCTTGATACTGTATTATTTACACCTCTCTACATACATCTGCATATGTATTGAGCACCGTTACCCCAGGTATATATAAAAATCAATATATATTACTTGTTGTAAAGTCAACTCAAGCCATCTAAATTTTGATGATTTAAGTTACTGTTGATGATAGTGCTGTCTTATTTTATTCAACATCTCTGTTCTTCAGAACGAGGGTTCGACGAAGTGTCAAAGAAAAGTACACAAACGCCTTCTTCCGGAAAGACTACACCCATTAAGAGTAACTGGAACATTATAGAGACCCTACAAGATACATCTGTGCAAAGCGAGCTGCCAAAGGTATGGTCTTGGTTGTTTCTATGGTTACAATAATATATTTAGCCAATCAGACCCAGCCTTTCCCTATCTCTATCAAAACTGGTCAAAACCCTGTCATATTCAAATTAAATTGTAAGTTCGTATTGATTCAGATGAACTTAAAATGCAAAAGCCATTGCTTACATGCAATTTTCCATGACAAACAGACAAATGGTCAACAGAAAAATATATCATCCATTAAGGTGGCAGTGCCACATTGAGAACTTGTATTGTATATTTGTGTTAACAGTGTGTGTATTTCATTTGTGTACATGACAAGAACGTCGTTCGAGACTTGAAAGGAAATATTGTTCTACCTTCAATGTTGGTTAATCGACTCTCTAAACCTACTATTCCAATTGATAGCTCATCTAGTTGATTTCTATCCGGGAATTTTTGTGTGCACAGTATAAGGGTGCTTTTAGTACTCAGCGATAACAGACTTTTTTTATAATTTATCTGTAACCTTTTAGGGATCTACAGATGCGGCAAATGCTCTTCCTCCTATTACGAAGGTTGACGTATCTGTCAAGGATGAAGCCATGGCGCCAGTCACTGGGACAGAGGAAGGTCAGGTTGACAAGTCTAGCAGCTCATTTCTTCATTTCCCACCAATTGACAAGGAATACCCCCTCACTACACCTGATGGTATGGTAAAAAAAGAATCCAAACACCCAAAATTGGAAGGACAAGAACTTGAGCAAGTTCTGGGAAAGATTGGGCTGAGTGACTTCCATGGGGCTACTTTTGTGGTAGATGAGGAAACATCTGAAGATCTTAGAAAGTAAGAATCCTTTAAAAAAATTTCCTCATCATTTTATAATATGGATAATAAAGTTATTGAAGAGAATTGAACTGAATATATCCGAAATGAATACCTCATGGCTTGTAACTTTGTTACTGAAGTTGATGACTACATAGATTTTTTATTTTATCGTGGTGAATGAAGTGTCTAATTGGTTTGCACTGATTTTAAATAGTGAGGTCACTTTTCTACTGCTACAGTTATATTATGAATAAATTAAACAAACTACACTACAACCTGTCAAACGTGCAGTTATTACGTTTCATTTACAAATACTTTTGACTCTTAATGTATATAAAAATAAGAACACTACTTTAATTTCTATGGGACAGTTTTCAGATTGAATGACGAATTATAGAACTTTGCTGGTATGTATGTGTGTACACGTGTCTCCGAGTTTCTCATTATAAATGCATAATACTTGAATATTATCTCTCTGAATAGAAGTGCAGCGCAACTACAACCTAAGTATAGCATAACTCCTGAATCAGACGTGCCAGCAGATTCTACAAAAACCGTTGGAGAAGACACTGTGATGTCACCTTTGAGTGACAGTGGTACCCAAGATGGTCAGCAAGAAACACAGTCAAGTCAGGTTTGGATATGTACCTACTACATGGCTTGTATACTCCTTTCAAAACATACTTTCCCTATTTAACTACTACTTCATGCACCTAAATAGGTTACTGATAATCATTTTCCTTCGATGATGCATGTAACTCCTACAAAGAACACCCACCCTCACCTCATGATAAATGAAATCATACCACACTTAATTTTGTTCATTTTGCATATTTATTTTCCATATCCCAACTTGAAATGAATAATCCATCTCTGGAAGTCTGTTAACATCTTCATGCTGCATATTTCAAGCAGTTGATTCTTTTGATTTTGCTTTTTCACTTCCCAGAATATTATCCATATAGAAGCAACTGGAGATTCTTCTGAAGAGATGCTGCTTACCTGTGCACAGGAAATAGTTCGAGCTGTTTTTGAAACATCTTTGAGTACTATGAGTACGCAATCTCACAAGGACATGAAGTCTAAGAGTCAAGCAGATCTAGAAGATGATGATACCTGTAATGAAGTTACTGATGTTGTCCCAGCTGTCGATCTTCTTAAGCACTACAGTGATGAAACCTTAAATGACGACGGTGCCACAACAAGTGGCTACACGAGTGGTTTTGAAGATGATGGGGATGAAATACTCGGAATAGTAGAAAATGACGTGTTTGCGCAACGGCGTGAAAGCCAAATAAGTAAAAGTATTGACTTTGATGGGTCGTCAAGTGAGAGTGAAATATCTGATGACGAATCAGATGAAGATGAAAAGGAAAAGGAAATGACGGCAATCATAGTAAATGAAGATGATATCAGTGAACCATTTCGAGACAAGGATGGTAATATTTTAATCACTCCTTTGGTACATAAAAATCTGATTCACTTGAGTGAAGATATAGTTGGTGATAACCTTTCTGCTATATCCATGAGAGATAGTTTGCTTGGTGGCGTACCAGTCAGCAAATCCGAACCAACAGCCAGGAACTCTTTCCGTAACATCTTCAGACCAGATCTGACATACAGCAAAGGTTCAGCAAAATGTTTGCAAACCAAACTGTCTTCCTACGTCTCTCATCTGTCTTCAAACAATGAAGGAAGCATCTTAAAGATTGAAGAATATGATGAAGACACTGATCCACACGACCACGTTCTACCTCGACATGATTCTTCAGAAAAGGTTCTTCATATTGCAGAAACTGAAGGTGTTTGCTACTTGCCAAAGAAGTACGCATATGAACAAAAGAAAACTGAGACAGATGAATCCCATGATACGCACAAGGTTGATGGTAACGTCAAACCAAGCCAAGGGGAACATTTGAATGTGACTCCTCCAAGTACTGGGCAAAATGAGAATAGTCTAGAAGTCAGTACAGTAAGTAAGGAGATGTTGGCATTGCAAGCAAAGAGCAAACAAAGTATTGAAAAAGATCTAGAGGCCAAAACTACCAGTGGAGAGGCATTGCAAGCAAAGAGCAAACAAAGTATTGAAAAAGATCTAGAGGCCAAAACTACCAGTGGAGAGGCATTGCAAGCAAAGGGCAAACAAAGTATTGAAAAAGATCTAGAAGTCAAGACTACAAGTGGAGAGGCATTGCAAGCAAAGGGCAAACAAAGTATCGAAAAAGATCTAGAAGTCAAGACTACAAGTGGAGAGGCATTGCAAGCAAAGGGCAAACAAAGTATCGAAAAAGATCTAGAAGTCAAGACTACAAGTGGAGAGGCATTGCAAGCAAAGGGCAAACAAAGTATCGAAAAAGATCTAGAAGTCAAGACTACAAGTGGAGAGGCATTGCAAGCAAAGAGCAAACACAGTATCGAAAAAGATCTAGAGGCCAAGACTACAAGTGGAGAGGCATTGCAAGCAAAGAGCAAACATAGTATTGAAAAAGATCTAGAAGTCAAAACTACAAGTGGAGAGGCATTGCAAGCAAAGGGCAAAGAAGGTATTGAAAAAGATCTGGAAGATAAGACGGCGAGTAAAGAAGTATTGGAGTCCAAAGTTTCCAAAATTGTAGAGAAACCTTTGAAAACTGCAAAAAGCAGTAGGAAATCACTGAATACTAGAAGCAAACAAAGTGTTATAAGTGGTCTTGGAACTAATGCAAGAAGTGAGCAAACTATTGGAAAAGATCTTGGACATAAGGCTAGCAGTAGAAAGGTGTTAGATGTCAAGAGCAAACAGAGCGTCGAAAAAGATCCTGGAGTTGCTAGAACTAGTAGCAAAAATGTATTGGATGTACAGAGCAGACAAAGTTTTCAAAACAATAGTGGAAATAGGGTTGGCAGCAGAAATATGTTGACTACAGCAAGTAAAGAAAGTGTCGAGAAATATGTCGATACAGGGAGTAGTAGTGGAAAGGTTTTGGATGTTAAGAGCAAACAAAGTATTAGCAAAGATCTTAAAACTGGAAGTGCTAGTAAGACTTTGTTTGATGCAAAAAGCAAACAAAGCAAAGAAGGCCTTAGAAGTAGATCTAATTCTATCAAAGGTCTTGGTTCAAAAAGCCAACAGAGCGTGCAGAAAGACCCGGAACGTAAATCTGGTAGCAGACAAACACTGGGCGTGAAGAGCAAAGAAAGCATGCAGAGAGATGTAGGAAATAGGACTGCGAGCAAAGATTTAATAGAATCCAAGACCAAAAAAAGTCTAAGCAAAGACCTAGGAAGGAGAACTAGCAGCAAAAAATCTTTGGATGCCAGAAGTAAACCAAGTTTGCACAAATCACAGGAAGTGATGAGTGATCGAAAGGATTCGTTGGGTGCGAAGAGCGAAGACAGCGTTTCTAAAAGTCTTGGAAGCAGTACTAGTAGCAAAAGGATGACCATCGGGAATAGCAGTGAAATTGTGCAAGTAACTGAACAAGCCATCGCAAAAGAAGAAAACGCATTGGACGCTAGGAGCAAACAGAGTAGTACTGAAGGACTTGACATTAAAGAGCGAGCATCGGCTACCACTAGTAAACAAAGTTTAGAGAGAGACATCGGAGCAATAGTTTCTGTAAATCAGATAACGGGTGATAAGAGTGACCAAAATGTGCATATTGACTTGGAATCAGAATCTGGAGGTACAGAAACGTTGAATAGCGAGAAAAAACACAGTACTTCAGATATGAAGAAAATTGTAGCCATACAGAAGGACAACAGTCTTTCCAAACTTGAAATAAAGACTTCACGAAGTGATGAAACGGAACATCATGAAACAGCTGTTGGTGGTAAAGACCGTGACATCAAAGATACTGACATTGATGGGAGCGTTCATACTGATAGTGATCAAAGTGTCAATAAGCAAGATGGAAATGATATCAAGTCACCTGGAACAAGCAATAACAGTTTACTGAGGCGGATATCGGACAGCTTATCAAAACTAGTCTCGAGGAAAAATTCCAAAGCTGAACCTACAATTGAACATTCGGCTACAGATGCTAAATCCTCTACTGAACAAAGTAACAAGAAGGAAGATACTGACGGATTCTAATATCAATTATTATTAGGATAATCATTTCCATTGTGACATCTTACATTTATTTCAGAGCAAAGACTCTTACCATAATTCAATACTTACAAACCTTTGTTAAAGGAATGATAATATACTCTATTTGGATTTAAATTTTACAAAGATGGGCATTTGCCAGGTCTTCCAATACCCAACGACAGTCTCTGTGTGGCAATGATTGTACAATATTGTGTTCAATAAATTTGATCACTTTAATAATTTGGTTTCTGAACGCTATGTCTTTTCACGAGTTTCAAAAGAAATTTCTTTTGTTGTCTAAGATCTTATAAATATCGATACATTTATTTTTCTTTTATAAGTGAAGATCAAATTTAGTGATACAAATCAAATAGTTTTTTTTGTTTAAATCACTGTCTTAGTACAACCCTTTGAGTGAGTGGGCTACATGTGTGAAAACTTGCAAACATTTTTTTTCCATTTTTGGCATTTGTTTATGAAATTATGAAATTGATTAATCAAGGAACATAGCATAAAGGAAGATTTATTTGCATTCAAGGAACAGTCTAGAACAAGTACTATACTCGAAAGAGCTACAAACGAAATTATGAATGATATCAATATCAACATATTAATTCTTCTCATCGGAAATGTGGCTGAAGCATGGGTTTGTTTGTTTGTTTGTTTGTTTGTTTTGGTGTTTTTTTCATTTCACTGTTTGTTTGCTCGTTTGTTTGTTTGTTCGTTCTGGGGTGGGTTTGTGCCAGCACGCATACATTTTGTATCTGTGTTGACTATTTACATAGTAAATCGGTCTGGAATCTCTCGTTGAATAGCTCACATACACATATTGCATTCAACCTTATCTTTACAAATAGACTAACACTATTTAAAACTACTTTATTTGATCTCAAAAAAAGTAAAAGAGAAACTACATTGTAGTAGAAACTTGTGCAATGAAATGATCAATAGATTTTCTTTACTGAGATTTCTTCTTTCGGCCAGGCAGGATGACTTTCTCCAATTCGATCATCGGCATTTCTACAGCCATGGATACAATAAAAGCAATGCCGTAGCTAGTCACCAATAGTGCTATGTAAATCAAAGCCTGTCGATAGCAAGGAAACAACAGGGTAAAAAGAAGTCAGAACAAAACTAACACACTGTCTTTTTTATCACAGTATATTTTCACTGTTTTCACAAATATATGAATTCAAAAGAATGAATTGTCTTACCAGAGTAGATCAACACTTATTGGATGAATACAATAAGATATAGGTTACTGAAATTGTTGAAATCACCCATAACTGGTGAGAATGGCGTCGGAATTTATTCAGTAGTGCTCGGTGGCAACTGAATCGAAATGTGCTTACACGCACGGCTCTACGGACTCAGAAATACAGATAGACATACTAAAGTCTTTAAGAACAAATTATTCCATTTGCGATATACTACCAAACCAGAGTGACTATAGAGTTTCAATTAGGTAGCACATTGAACGTTTCACACAACGTGTTTTGTAACAAAATGTAGACATTGAAAGCGCGCAGGCATATAAAACAATACATTTTATCTCGCTGTGAGCACAAATCAACATTACTGACAGATGAAACAAGGAAGATTCAAACAGAAAACTGTTTATTTGTGTTCATCGCGTGATAAACATTTCATGGGCGCTCGCTGTATTTTGTTTTGTAATGTGTAACAGAACGGTAATATGAAAAACACTGTGTCGCCTAATTGAAACTCTATAGTCTTCCTGAGTTGGTAGTAACTGTACTTACAAAGTTGATGTCAGTATAGAACCACAATGATTTTAATCCAAACGTAAACATAAAGATAATCATGAGATGGACCAGATAAGCACAATAATTCAATTGTGCCAATGGTTTCCAATAACTCGATGATAGGAAGGATTGAACTGGGCCTGAAAAGTAAACAAAATATGGATATACATAGGTAAAACCATCATTTTAGTTTTATTATTTCATACCGTCTCTCTTTATTTTGGACCCAAGTTACCAGATAAATGAAATCGTTCTTCTGTAGGATAGACACAGGCAAACATATTGTGCCATTTTAAATCTTCGTAATGCCACTATTACTACGTTGACAATACGTAGTCGTCGTAATCAACAACAACATCACCAGCATCATCATCATCATCATCATCATCATCATCATCACCACCACCACCACCACCACCACCACCACCACCACCATCATCATCATCATCATCATCATCATTAATATAAAAGTATACTTCTCTAAAGCCTCTACAGTGTTTTATCTTGTCAGTTTCCCTGCCAACCCGAATACCAAAGTGCCTCTACACGTACTATATAATTATATCACCTTACCTCCATTGCCAGTGGAACATGCAAATATAACCCAGGCAACAGTCAAGGAGAATCCAAATCGGTTCATTGTAATGTAGAACACAGCGACTCCTTGTGGTATTTGATAATTGACATCAATACCGAATTGTCCATACACAACTGCCCCAGCAATTAATAAGGCAACGTTCCACATGAAAACATTAAGACACTGTGGTGCAATACAAAACGATTCATCATTATTAGAACGAAATATCAGTGAAAAATAGTGTAGTGTAGTGTAGTGCAGTGCAGTGCAGTGTTGTGTAGTGTAGTGTAGTGTAGTGTAGTGTAGTGTAGTGTAGTGTAGTGTAGTGTTGTGTAGTGCAGTGCAGTGCAGTGTAGCGTAGTGCAGTGTAGTGTAGTTCAGTGTAGTTGTTGTTACAGTGGTGTTTAATATAACGTGTGATAAATTTGTAGTAGTAAATCTGTATATTCAGAAATATGGTAAATAACGCCTAACGAAATCATTTCGGCATATACTGGACGTTATATATTATAACACTGCTGTGGTGGCAAAACAATATAATAATTCATTGATAAAACAGTAAATCTTGGCATCGTCCTTTGTATAATACATGTAAGTAGATGGAAAGACTGATATTCGCTTATATCAGGTCTATGGTGTTGAATGTACCACTACCTAATTTCTCTAGACAAATAGCTTGTGAAGAGTGTTGACTTCGGGGAGATTAAGTAGAGCTTACAAGCACAAGACGTGACGACGTTATCGTTTAGTGAAGTGCGCCATCAAAATTTGCAGACATAAGATATTCCTTTCACGTCAGCGAGCCGCTTATGACGAGCAGGTTTGAAGTAGCGAAGTGCGAGAACATAGTTTAGCTTAAACTCCCCCCCCCCCTCTCCCACTCTGTGTGCCGACAAATTTCAGCGAGGATAAAGTCAAAGCATACTGTTTAACTGCTTTGTGCAGAAAGATGTCTGACGTCAGGATCTACTTTAACACTACGTTTGATATATTTGTGATAAATATATGATGAACAAATGAAACATCGCATTGCCATCGCTGCTAACACTGCCATCTCTGCTATAAGAACACCGAGTTAACCATACCTTGTTTATCTTGACTTGTTTCCCATTTAATCTGAATATTACGTATCCAAGTGCAATACCAAGGATGTATTCTGGTATTCTGTAGTACGGCTTAGAATAAAGCCAATCTCCACCAGCCGGCTCATACTTTGCCTCCCCATACCCCCTGAATACATTGATAAAAATAACATCAATTTACCAAGAACAGTAATATTAATATCTATAATTGTTAAAAATATAAATCGCATGTTGAGATGATCTCAAGTTATAACAAAGCTCAGAAGGCTAGTGTCACCTGCAATTATTTTTTGAAAATGATATGACGTAATAACTTACTTTTGTCCACTACCAATAGTCATGCCTTGGACTGTAGCAAGATAAGCAGACGTTGCAAATGATGCCAGTGAGACAACAATGGACAAACAAGTGCCAGCTTTCCATGACCTGTAGGCAGACAAGATATATCAAACGACTTAAGTACATGTACATGTATACCGTGATGTGAACTTGTGTGGCAGTAACAGAGCACTGTTTGCATGTCTCATCTATATTATACACTGATCATAACAGCAATGTTTATATAGTAACGAGTTAAGGTAGAATGCACCTATCATCATATTTCTCCGAAATAAAAGTTCTTCAAAACCCACCAAATACAAAATTGGCTGTGTGAAATGTTGTTCCCGGTTCTTTTGAATAGTAAAGAAATGTGGGTGTTCGTCGTCTTTTTAAAAATGTATATTGACAGTTGTTTAGTTTATTATAGCGTTAACACAACATACGTCCGTCCGTCTGTCGTCCATCCATCCATCCATCCATTCATTCATCCATCCATCCATCCAGACACA
>NC_135561.1:4590000-4607500 GCF_964340395.1 Glandiceps talaboti | reverse complement strand
AGACGCAAAGGAGTATGGGATTATCTGAGGTTATCGTAATACCTAATCTGGAGATACCGATAAAATGAACCTCCCACAATGGTCAGGGTAAGTATGAATTGATTATTTGTGGTTACAAACAATGTATCAACATTGTTTATAATGCTAATTAATGGGGGTGGGTTTGCAAGTTCCCTTTTGACTGACGGACTGACTGACTGACTGACTCGCTCACTCGCGCGCTCGCTCGCCCGCTCACTCATTCACTCACTCACTCACTCACTCACTCACTCACTCACTCACTCACTCACTCACTCACTAATTCACTCACTCACTCACTCACACACACACACACTCACTCACTCACTCACTCACTCACTCACTCACTCACTCACTCACTAAATAAATAAATAAATAAATAAATAAATAAATAAATAAATAAATAAATAAATAAATAAATAAATAAATAAATAAATAAATACAAATGTTATGCTATCACTTACCCCAAGAAAGGCTGATGTACCACAATATGTTGCCCCAAACTCAGTCTCATTAACCTCTGGTTCGACGCTACCACACATCTGAATGTCGCCAAGATCTTGTAAATTTCGAGTGAGATCGTAGTCTTGTCTAAACGCGCCACTAGAATAATACACTGAATAAGGATGAAAACAATGATTCTGAGTTAAAAGAAGAAATACAATGTCAAAATTGATATTTATAAAATAATCAATATATAAAAATTTTGTCAAAATTCATTGAAACATACGTAAGCTACCATGTTAATTAGCATTTTTTCTCAGATGTAAAACTATGCATGCATTCGAAGATATCTAATATCGCATCCATGTGGCATTATGGAAATTGATGGCAGAATACTAGTATATATTTTTCCTGAACATTTTAGAGTACGTATATACTAAATGACGTCATCGAATCTTGTATATGTATATGTTATTTGCCAAATACCGTTCCATATCTTGCTGCGAGAGGTAATTTTTCCGGTAATAACGGAGAGCCGGAGGCGAGCCGTTATACCGGAAAAATTAACTCGAGCAGCAAGATGTGGAACAGTATTTGGCAAATAACATACTTATACGTCACCTGCGACGAAGAATTAATTTTTGAATGTCTAAAAGTGCTGTTTCATTTTAAATAAAATCACTTCCGCGTTATACTGTTGAGCGTAGTATCATGCACCACTCCGATAACTGCAATGCGGTTGTTTACACGTCAGCCTTAACTTTATCATCCAATCAGAGTGCGCGTTTGCTCAGTAGTATGACGTATTGTTTACTATTTGCATATCACTCAGCGATATAATTCAAACTTATAACCATCAGCTGAAAAATGAGTGCGTCTTTGTTTTGCGTACTGTATTCCATTAAACGTACAAAAATGTTCGTGATATGCTTTCTTGTTCTAGTTAGGCAAAAACTGCACCCTCTGTGGTGGTAATTTTCATATCCTCCATAAATTTAGGAATTCATGTTTACGATCGCGTGACAACCGTGCGTTCGCCATCACTGGACTTTCACGGTTGTGTGTGAATTTTTTGACTATTTCCCTGTGACATGAAAAGTACATTTCTAAGACTTGTTACAATGTATACAACGGTGATATTTTGTTCGATTGACAACAAATTTGGCATTGGAAATGCTGGTTATAGCTCGATCTCTAGTTGTCTGCTAGATTTGTTTACAAGGGGACGTGCAGTAATCACGTGATACAACAAGCAAAAATACGGCTGTTGGTGAAAAATACGCCTGTGTATCTGCAGGGCTCTCGACCAATCAGAATGCGAGATTGGTGACAGGTGACGTATAAGTACATGTATTATGCCTACATATCAGGGTTGAGTATCAGTATGTAGAATACTGCAGAAAAGTTGATATGCATCGAAATAGCCCCCTCAACGTATAAACTCGGTTTATCCGCGTACATTGTGCTGGGGTGCCCCCTAAACGCATCGGAGCACCATAAGGGTGGGGAGACAAAACGTATTTTACAGTCTACCAAAGCATAAAATGCTTCAAAAATCCTGAATTCAGAAACATAAGTGACTGGCCTTCGTTTCATCACGAGCATGTCACAACCTTTATGAATTTAATACATGTGTTGGTGATGAGTAATAAAGTAAATAAATAAATAAATACAACGGTTGTTAGTATCTGAAACATGTCACAATTATTGATTTTGATTGTTAATATTTAGTTCACAGGGTCAATTGAACTATTTCGTTACCATGGAGAGGGTAACGTACTTGGATAGAAAAATATTATCACCACAGATGTATATCATAAACAAACCCAAACTAACAGACCATTTCTCTTGTAGATTAAAGTCATGTCACCATATGCTACTTACACAAACTAAACAAAAAACGTCACAGTGTAGATTTATGATTTGTTTTATCCCGACAACGGTAACCAAGGTAACCCGTAATATTATTGAAAATTATGACTAAAACTCGAAACAGAAGAGTATTCAGTATATATAGGAACTCGAATCAATGTGTATGATTTTTTTTAAAATGTATAGTGAATATTATTCATATACATTTTCCTCCCCAAATCATACAGATTGATTCGAATACCTGTGTGTTCATATACATTTTCCTCCCCAAATCATACAGATTGATTCGAATGCCTGTGGTATTCAGTATGCCTGAATTCTTCAAGAGAATGATATTTGATCGAGCTTTGTAAATTTTAGCGGATATATCTCCTGTTTATTGAAAGATATCTTAGCTTAAAACTTATCGAAGTATGATATACTTTTATAACTATTACATGTACTTGCTATTGGGAGAACTCAAACCAATACCACATAGACAATTCGATAACATAGTGTGTATGCATATACTAAAAATGAAACTCATTATTGGGCTAACCAGCACCAGAAGACATTTTAAAATTTCCATCGAAGGCATGTATCGGTGTATATATATTATACTGGAATTTCGTGCATAATGAAGCAAAATGTAAACTCTTATGACAAAATCGACTTTAGTACATGTATATCCATTCGAGTAAAAAGGGTTGACTAGAAACTTGAAGAAGCTTGTATCCGTGTTTATGCCGGTTTGAGAACCGTTTGTGTACACATTTCTTGCAGATAAGCTCAGTTTTAGCCTCTCTAAGGCGTTCCCCCAACATTGCACTGTGTGTCAGCTGGTATTCTACTCGCTCCTTGAAAAGCGATGACAAACAAAAAACTGACATTTTAGAATGCTACTATGACTGAGTATCTGGCCTTCGCTGGTGATAAGACGATTTCAGAGTTACACCTCACGTTATACCAGTCCTACAAGGTATCTACCAATCGTTGTTTACAAGTGTAAAGTTAGCACAGAGGATCTGGTTCAAAATTTATTGGTTACAATATAAGTTTACAGTGTAAACAATCCAAGAACGAAGAAGAAGAAGAAGAAAACATATCAATATAAACAAATATGATCACCAGTTTTACACATCAACAAATGTTTCTGTGCAACGATACTTTAGAAGTCCCTCATTGACGTCATTACTGACTAAAAATAAGATAAACACGTTGATCAGGTTGCCTAGAAACGCCTATGTTTGGCCTCTTCATGTATAGTATGCCGCAGATTTGTCTGGAATTTCTCACCCAGAAAGAGCAGGTACTAGTATTTTTGATAAAGTTTATGACGTTGCAATGACCTATGAGTGATATTATATAAAGTGCAAACCTACTTACTCTTTCGTGCATAAGTTTTCGCGCCAACAAGGTCTCCCATATATTTAAGAGTGTTATCGTAGCACTTCTCTGTAACATTCTTATACGGATGTGGTATTGTTGGGTTCAGAGATTTGACCAGTTCTTCAAAAACAGTGTCCATTACATTTTGAGCTTGAATACGCGTGGTTAAAAAGAAAGCAGAGACCAATATCCACAGTGGCGACACGCCAAATCTCGCCATGTTGTCAGACCGATTCGTACTTTTCTACTGACAGGGTTGGCCTAAATTCGTGTTTATAAGGAGAAGATATATATAATAAAGGGTCAATGAATACGACTGTCATTCACATTTGTAAACATTCACTGTAGATTCTCTGTGGTCAATTCAAGCTGGTGCCTGATTCGCTAATGGTCAAACCCCGACTCCGAAACCCCTCCTCATAAATGATGCATACCATGTATCAATACTTATATAGCTGTCTATGATTTACGATATAATATATTTTCCATATGCCGACACTTGACATACATTTAAGTGACAGAGATATTCAGATAATAACATCCTAAGACAGTGACTCATTGGTATACCCGTGATTATCATGTGATTTTCAAGAGTTTCCTGCCCTACATTGGTCATAACTCGGAAACTATGTGGTGACATCTTTCTCAAACTGTCACTGATTTTCTACAGAAATTTACCTGAATCATATTTGAAAATCAAATAATACATGGTAGCTTTAATGATGACAGACTTTCCTACTTGACCTTGACCTCAACCTATGAACATTGCGTTGGTTAAATCAAACTAGCTTGTTCAAAAGAATTTTACTACTGGTATTTTTTTCTCAAGCCTGAAATCCAAGCCAAAAAGGGCATTCACTGCGTGCTGTGATCGTATATCACTGTTGACAAGATTAATTAGACAAGTTAGTATAGGGTTATCTGATTTGTTGGTACACTGGTTTCGAGATAAATCCCAGACTGCCCTGTTGTTTCGCCAAGCTACGTGTCGTACGTGTAAAACAATACGTGTATACCTGTTTTGTATTGGCCACACCTTATTAGCGCAATATCAGTGAATTTGAATCATCGCCAAAGATGTGCTTACAAGTGAAGTATGTTAGTGTGCCATAGAACTACACATCTCAAATTCTCTGTATAACTTTTCAGCTTGAGGGGAGGGAGGGGCGCTATGAAAATTATCAGTTCAGTTAATTTAAGTTTCGGGGGATTAGGACTTGAAATTTTCTGAGAGCACTTTCAGTCCCCTCCTGTCTGTCTGTCTGTCTGTCTGTCTGTCTGTCTGTCTGTCTCTCTCTCTGTGTGTCTCTCTGTCTGTCTCTGTCTTCCTCTCTCTCTGTCTCCCCCCCCCCTCTCTCTCTCTCTCTCTCTCTCTCTCTCTCTCTCTCTCTCTCTCTCTCTCTCTCTCTCTCTCTCTCTCTCTCTCTCTCTCTCTCTCTCTCTCTCTCTCTCTCTCTCTCTCTCTCTCTCTCTCTCTCTCTCTGAACTGGTGTAAATAAATATGCTGAAAACTGGTGAATGCAATTCATCTTTAATTAATGCACTTGAATTGCATAAGACATATTACGCCAGTCCAACAACCGCTTTACAAACATTTCTAGATTATGGTTATTCGCAGATATTAACATACATTACAATATACATGTACACCCAATGATATGGCGTTGAGTCAACAGCCTCCCCAAAATACAGCAACATGTATACTACACCTAAAGATGTAATTCTACATCTCTAGGTAATAGGGGATTTTATGTCTGAATATAATATAATGGTCTGAATACAATTATCATAAAAACTCTAATCCGAGTGAGAAGGATTTTCTTATGTCTCTTAGCTGTCCAGCTTGACTACAAAATACTACTTTTTAGACAGTCACGGTTATCTAGTTATGCTCTTCGATTACTACGATACACTTAGGGTGATATATATTGCAGAGGTTCTATCCGTATCTTTTTTATAATTATTTAACTCATTTTAGTTTAGACTAAGGGCGAGACAAAGTAAATTAAAAGTAAAGATAGTGTAAACTAATGCATTGCAATGATTTTCATGAGTAAGTTGAACTCGGACAAAACTTTTACCCCAAGGGCGCTATCCTTGACCAAAACCCACATGCATATGACTATAGATGAAATCTACTCCTGCTAGTCAATATCTGAAAATGATAACGTTTCATCTATCGATTAAAAAACCATGTACACTCTTATGAATAACCTCCAACTTGCCACTTGTCGTGCTACGACATAGTGAATATATTTACATAGAATAATCCGCGTTATTGACACTGCCTTGGAATTCATTCTACTATTTTTTGTGATGATACATCCGTTGATGGCGCACTGCTCATCAGAACATCCGAATACAATTGCCATAAATTATGTGAGAACATACCATACTTTGTCTTTCACTTTCTTTGAAGGTTACAATTTACTATTTACTATATGATACAGCATTTATATACATATACAGCATTTAAAATATCAAAATAACCATGAATCCTTCAGGTGGGTACACGTTGATTGACGGGAAACTTTGCATTGTTATATACAGAGATTAGTCGACGTGATTGTGGCCGTTCAAAAATGAATTAAAACCTTAGTGACTATTAGGATTAACATTAACACTACAGATAAAGTTGGTGCAGAACTAAAGATTGTTACTATATATGGCTATACTGATAAGATGACATTTTACAATATAAGGTAGTACATATTTATAGATTATTGGGATCAATTTCAAAGCAAAATGCCACTTTGTTTTATTATGAAAGTACACCACTTTCATGAAACATTCATCCTAAGTTCACGGATCAATTTCTTGTGTCTGCTGCAGAATAGTTGTTTGGAGATGTGAAGAATGGGTTTTTCTCAGCATCATATTCGTCGTCTTCATCATCATATCCTTGTATTTGTTTGGCTGGCCTAGCACTATCCAATGGTTCGTAATATGAACCTGAAGACATCTCAAACTCTGATTCTGTATTTCGTAAATCTCTCGTCGCTTCAAGCAATTGTGAACATCTATAGAAACCAACATAGAGGGCGTATAATACAAATGATCCTACTACCACAGCTGCTACAATTGAACAACTCCAGGGAAAACCATACTCTTGGAACAAGGCTGATCCCATAATCGGACCGATAAACATTCTGATAAGAAACAAAAATGGAAAAAGATAAATCAGTAATGGCGATAAAAGGTGAGAAAATTCGGGATGATATCTCTTATGAGGCACAAGTTTTGAAAAATATTCTTTGAAAACGTGTACATTTGTGTATGTGAGAGATACATGCACGCACTCTCGACCCCCCCCCCCCCACACACACACACACACACGCACATACATACATACATACATACATACATACATACATACATACATACATACATACATACATACATACATACATACATACATACATACATACATACATACATACATACAGAAACCATGCCAATACCTTACCCTAAATTGTACGAACAATAGTACAGACCAGATACCATTCCATACAGGGCTAGGTTATCTTCATGTCCCTTTTCTCTGAAAAAGAAAATATGATATATGAAAATGTGATATGGCTACCTTATTTATCAAGAATAATAATGTCATGATGAACAACTTGATTATTACTAATGTAATGTTGTAATTCATGCAATATTTACACCTCCATCACAACACAACACAACACAACACAACACAACACAACACAACACAACACAACACAACACAACACAACACAACACAACACTTTCAAAACAAAAACATTGTGAATACACAGACATCCATTTATACATATACTTACATTGCTGTATTAACCATATCCGGTATAATTGTAATAATGGCACCGACACCGAACCCCATTAGTGTTAGGCCAGACGCCATGATTCCGATGGTACTATTCAAAATAACGAACAAAGGTATGAATTGTAAAACAAAAATTACTAATTTTTATTTCATTAAAATGCGAAAATCTACAGTTCACTAATAACAGACATAAAACCAAGTTTATCTACTTACCTGTCAAATTCTAAGAGAGGGCTGGGACCAATCAACAGGTAACCAAAAGCCCCTATGCCTAGCCCCAGCAAGTTTAACTCTTTGTAAATATCCTAAACAAATATAAACAAGAATATGAAGATGTTAAGTATTATGCCATGCACTAGCCAGGTTCAGCAAAACAAATATGGAATGTATACGCTGGTCGTTGTACGTCACTATAAACGCACGTCTATGTCATGACAACGCGTGTCTACGTCTACATACGTCATTAGTTCTGCTATATACGTAATTGGTTCTGCTATATTCGAAATATGAGTCAAAACGCTCAAAATTGCCATTACTTTCCCTGATTTTTAAACTAATATTACTGGCGATGGTATACTTTTATCAATCCCCAACATTTTTCTTCATTCAGCCGGAAAATATTCGTGACCGAAAGGGCTGTCACTACTCGTCTAGCGACTCGTGACAAAGGCCCCTTAATACGGGTCACTCGTGTTTGCATTGGCTGAACGAAGAAAAATGTATTACTATTTTCACTTTGGTAAAACACTTTTAAAACCACCATGTGCCTCTTAGCTTTAACGTTAGACTTTAATTTATCCTAATAAACTGCATTTCATATTACAAGTCGTGTTTTAGAAAAGGTCATTCAACTGACTATTTCTCTAAGCAATGCACACAAAGCCGTTATCAGACTTCTTTGTCTACGGATACATTCAATGAGACCGTCCATCTTAAAACATGTCTTGCATTAGCAATGAATTAGTGAATGTGGCGTTGGTTGTCATGGTAGTAGTCAATATACTGTCCTTGAAGTCCTATAATGGGTCATCACGATATGCATATATCAGACCACTCAAATATCATTCTGTAGCTAGGGCACTACTTATGATTTCAGTATGAGCCTTTCTATGGCCTATTCACAAGCTAAATTGAGTTAATATATTATATTGTCGGTGGATTATATTGTAGCCTGTGCCCCCCCCCCTTTACTCACCCATTTGTCGCCTACCAGTCCCCAAATTGGTGCTGATATGCCATAACCAATGCCAGCCAGCAGAAATAGCATTCCAATAATAGCCGCAGAGTCGATATCCAGCTAAAATAATGATAGTCAGTTTATTTAGTTTCCAAGAAAGAAATGTTATCAACGTATACGTAGTCACACCATATAATGATGGTATCAGTCTCCATACGATTTGTTTTCGATTTCATTCCGCAAAAATTGAAAGATGGTGAAAGAACATACTGTTTGAAAATATTTTGGAGGGTTTCTGGATGCAAAAGGAAGGATGTACAATTAGATATACATTGTATACCTGTACAATGGAAATGAAATTTGCATATATTAGTATTACATGTATACCATGAAAATAATGACCGAATAGTAGCTAAATGAGTGGTTTTCAAACTGTACAGATGTCATATATTGGTCTCTGTATGGTCAATAAACATGTCTGACATTTGCGCGTACATGCGTGCGTGCGTGTGTGTGTGTGTGTGTGTGTGTGTGTGCGTGCGTGCGTGCGTGCCTGTGTGTATGTGTGTATGCATGTATGCATGTATGCATGTATGCATGTATGTATGTATGTATGTATGTATGTATGTATGTATGTATGTATGTATGTATCTCTCTGTACAAGCACATTATATATGCTATTTGTGAGTTTGCATGTATGTGGGTATGTATGTTATTATATGTCAGATACTTGGTGTATAAATTATGTGCCAACAAATTAATGTCATTGAAGAGTTTAAAATAAAATATGGTTCAGTAGGAAGGGTCAGTGTCATTTCTTATATTAATTTGTCATTTTATAAATAATAACAATTGTTATATTCTTTCATTTGTTTCTTGTTGTTTGCTAATATGTCAAAGTTTGTTTGTTTGTTTATTTGTCTATTTTTTTCCTTGCTTGTTTGCTTCTCATTCGTTCCATTTATTTGAGAGTGTACCCTAGGCTAGTACTACTTCTTTTGTTTGAGTGCTTACCGAAAGCAGTGCAAGTTCCATGGTGGAATCCAGGAAAGTAATCTCGATAGCCGTAACAGTTCTGAGTAGCATACCAAGCAGTATTCCTACCATTAGTAGTAAAGGACACATTCTACCTCTCTCCATTAGATGTTCCCCTGAAAGCATCGGTAAAATAAGTGACGTTTAGAAACCATGACAACTTAAATAGGATGTTATATGTGACGATATTTGTTTGGACTGTTAGGCTTTTTATTATTCAGACATATCAACTTACCACACCTTACGTCCGTCATTTTCTTGGTATTTATTGCAATTCAAATAAAAAAAATTGAACCATTTGAGTGAAACTGCATCTCAGTGTTTCTTTACAATTAAGTTCATTTATGTATTTATTTGGTTGCGATTATGTGAGAACACAGTGCTGTGTACGTGTTGTTGCAGTCATTATTAACGTAAACTGTACATTTACATGACGATCCTATATTGCTCCTTCGTTATCACATCTTGTTGACTTCTTATCTCCAAACTAAAGGGGTTCTTACCTTCAAATTTTGGTATTAGGCACATTGCAAATAATACCGATAGAAGCAGCACACCCCCTAACACAATAAATGGTAGAGTAAATCCATAAACCTACAATACAACGGATAAACGAAGCATAGAAAGGTGAATATAAAAGGGATGCCATTATATTGCTTTCCTGTTTTCCGTTTTTACTTTTAATTATATTTCGTTTATGAATGAACTATATGCGTTCATGACAAGAACTTTGTGAGTTTATCATACGTTACTTAGTTTACAAATGAACTGAATACGTGTTCAAGAATTCGATTATTTGAATTTGTATCGCAAAGAAAGACATATGGAAAAAGTGAAATCCTTGCACTTTATATTTCTGAACCTGCTGAGTTTCAATACTTTTTTCTGTCTCAATAACGCCGATAGAAAAATTCTCTCTCTCTCCCTCCCTCCCTTCCCCCCCCCTCCTCTCTCTCCCTCTCCCTCTCTCTCTCTCTCCCTCCCTCCCTCTCCCTCTCCCTCTCCTCTCTCTCCCTCTCTCTCTCTCCCTCCCTCCCTCCCCTCTCTCTCTCTCTCTCTCTCTCTCTCTCTCTCTCTCTCTCTCTCTCTCTCTCTCTCTCTCTCTCTCTCTCTCTCTCTCTCTCTCTCTCTCTCTCTCCTCCCTCCCTCCCTCCCTCCCTCCCTCCCTCCCTCCCTCCCTCCCTCCCTCCCTCTCTCTAGCAAATGGGCAGTAATTAAATTATGACACTTTGGTAAGTTTTGAAAAAGACACTAGAAAGAAGACAAAACGTGTTATACAGCGTACTTACTGCATAGAGAACGCCACCAACTGTTGGTCCTGTTATTAGACCTACACCGGCAAATATTTGACTAACTCCCTGAAATGATTGGAGAAAAAAATTGTCGAATTATGATGATGTTACATTTGAAAACAGACATGAATATTCAATCAGATTCCAACCTCATGTTTAAAATCTGTCTGTCTGTCTGTCTGTCTGTCTGTCTGTCTGTCTATCTGTCTGTCTGTCTCTCAGTCTCTCTGTCTGTCTGTCTCTCTGTCTGCCTGTCTCTGTTTATTTGTTTGTTTGTTTGTCTGTCTCGCTGTCTGCCTGTCTCTCTGTTTGTTTGTTTGTTTGTTTGTTTGTTTGTTTGTTTGTTTTTTTGACTGTTGGCCCTGTTATTAGACCTACACCGGCAAATATTTGACTAACTCCCTGAATTGATTGGAGAGAAAATTTGTCGAATTATGATGTTACATTTGAAAACAGAAATGAATATTCAATCAGATTCCAACCTCTTGTTTAAAATCTGTCTGTCTGTCTGTCTGTCTGTCTGTCTGTCTGTCTCTCTGTCTGTCTCTCTGTCTCTCTGTCTGTCTCTCTGTCTGTCTCTCTGTCTCTCTCTCTGTCTGTCTGTCTGTCTGTCTGTCTGTCTCTCAGTCTCTCTGTCTGTCTCTCTGTCTGCCTGTCTCTCTGTTTATTTGTTTGTTTGTTTGTCTGTCTCGTTGTCTGCCTGTCTCTCTGTTTATTTGTTTGTTTGTTTGTTTGTCTGTTTGTCTACTCGTCTAATCTAGCTGTTTATCTGTCTGTATTATTTGTCTTCAATTCAACACTGCATAGTTACTTACAAGTATAAAAGCTACATTATTTGGAAATAATTGGTACACGATGACAACTGATGCTGTATTTCCTGCTTGGACTCCACAGGCTTGAATGATTCTAATAATAAAACTACAGACGGTGAAGTACAAAGGGTCGTTTATGAAATCCAGACACCTGTAGAAATCAAAACAAAATAGAACCGTAAGGTGTATTTTGTAATGGGTATGAGTATTTGCTCATATCATCCAGTGACGCACAGAGATTTGTTGTCCGATTTCTACATTTTGTTAAACAATATTAAATTTGATAAATTGAAGGATTGTGGTTTATAATGTTTTGAGAAGCCATTAATGTGAGTCAGATAAATTCAAAGGTAAGTTTGCTATCAAAATCGAGCATAGCTATATAGTCATCGGGTAGCTGCAGCGTTAACATCGAAGGGATAGTCCCGTCTGGCGAGGATCTCAGTCGTGTGATACATTGTAACTAGACAACATGTATTATATAACAACAAAACTTAATTATGGGAAGAAAACAGTGAACATAAAATTTAAAAAAAAAACTTCTAAGAAACTTATCAAATGCATTATTTCTTTAAGTGGAGCTGTGAATGTAGTGATAGAGATTTCCCACATAGTTAACCGGCTATCTAACTGTTTACCACTGAGAGTAAACGACAAATAAATTAAAACTATGAATTTTATATTTAAAAAGTATCAGGAAACATTATCCCCCTCCCCAATAGCTTTACTTATGAAGAGCATACACGGGCGCTCTTCTTCTCAATTGGCTAGCGCATATGGTTAAAAATAGTCGTACTGGTAGTCTATTATACCATGGAAGTAGGGTTCTACTTCCATGATTATACCAACCGTGTCACGGCACTGTTCTTTCAATGTTACAGCGCCCTCTACGATGAAAAAGAGCTACGGATCGTCATCCTCGTCCGCCCCATTGCATTATATGCAGGTCTACTAAATGTCCATGTAACGACTGTATGTTAGTTTTATAATCATGCTTACCCAAATAACAATGCTGTAAACCCAGCTACTGCACAGCCAAGACAAAATATAAATTTCGAACCAAACGTTGATACCTAGAAAATTAAAAAAGCAATGTCATATTGAACACATATTGCCTGGCCATGAGGGCTATAGCACCCGTTTATTACACCCGAGGGACTGTGAGTTACCAGAATCACATGCTATTTCCCGAGGCCAAAGGCCGAGGGAAATAGCATGTGATTCTGGTAACTCACAGTCACGAGGGGGTAATGAACGGGTGCTATAGCCCGAATATAGGCCAGGCAATATGTGTTTTATAATATACCTCATGCTGTGAACTCGCGGTGGCAGACGACATCGTCAGAAGCTCCCATTTTGACCTGCTGTGAACGCGCGGTGGTCACGTGACCATGTAAAAATTGATGGGACTATTTCCCCAAGGGAAGTAGTCATTCTATTTTCCTATCACGTGACTGATTCTAGCGAATCATGGCACAGCATTATCACTAGGTATATTATAAAAAAGGCTGTTTTTAATCATTTCATTCTGCACATAACAAACAATTCAAATCTTATCATACCAGAGTTGAACAACTCCAAAAAACTATTGAAATTAGGCCAAATATGTACCTTGCAAAAATGGTTGTCATTAAAGTGTTGTCTCACTTGCATTGTACTAAAAAATCCATTATATATGTAAATAGATGTTGTCATTGTTGTTGTTGTTGTTGTTGTTGTTGTTGTTGTTGTTGTTGTTGTTGTTGTTGATTTTTCATACTGTGATATCACGTAAATGATAAATTCAGTAGAAATTCATGACTGTGAAAATCTATACCGATCCCATTGATAAGATAATCCAGGCAGATCACTCCGTTCAAGCAACGAACAACTACTCCACATACCCAAGACCAGACTGAAATCATATGGAGACCGATCATTCTCACACTTATCTCCCACATTATGGAATCATCTCCCCCTTGACATTCGCACCGCACCTACTGTTGATATCTTCAAAGCCAAACTCAAAACTTATCTATTCCAAAGAGCATTCATGTGAACTGGGAGCGCCATTGGGCATCTTTTGATGGATATCAGGCGCTTTATAAATTTGTGTTTATTATAACACTAATGCGGTAACCCGGGATTTCAACATAACACTTTAAATATACTTAATTTTCACCATGACACTAAAATGTACTAACTGGTACAAACAAAACCGTGTATATTTTATGAATGGTGTTAATAACATGAATATGCCAATGCGAAGCCTTCAGAAGGTTCCCATTGATTGGAAAGCATACGTAACTAGTTTTTTCTGTACTTCTTTTACCCATTAACAATACAGGCAACAAACGATGCCATTTTGCCATTGTTTCTCCAATCAGAATGAACCTTTTGAAAGGCTCCATGCTGGGTCTTAACGTGACGTCATAACAAAACATTGTATCCTTTAATAGTTCAACAACTAACAATCTGACAATAGGCTTACATTTGAAAATAGACGTACACGTTTTGCATATTGAAATATTGAAGATGACACACTGATAATAAAAATTAATTAGCGGTAGATACTTACACTTGTTCCCAGTGGCGGTGATACAATAACAGACACTAGAGCGAAGCTGGCTAAAACAAAACCAACTGTTAATGGTTCAACGCCCTTTCCAATGGCCTATGGAAACAAGAGACGAAATTATAGCTTTGTTTATATAGATTCATATGTTCATTCTGACTTTAGGTTTCTCTACCTTCAACTGCCAGCTGTGTGTTGTCATAAGTCTATGATACAGTGAAATGTCAATAGATTTTTGTCTTATAATCATAATACCAGGCCTAGGGTTATATTTGGGTTATGCACAGTTTATCTAGATGACTTTCAAACATACTCCGCAAATCATTGTTTGTTTGTTTGCTTGCTTGTCTCAGAAATTTGTTAACATTTCAATGCCAACAAGGAGAGACGACTGTCAAGTTTATATTTCCAATACCAACAAGTACGGTAGTATGTCAAGTTGATATTTCCAATGCCAACAAGTAGGGGTGGGTATATAAAGTTTATGTTGCCATACTATTACTCCACAGCCCCCAGAAATAGAGAAATATGGTGGCTCTGTACTGTAATATGGTAATTCCTCGATAGCAATGACCAAATTAGCAATACATTGATTTGAAAGTATAATCTATAAACTGACATTCTGAATATTTCTAGTTGACTTTGGGGGCCTCTGAACCCACGATCTCGATGTACGTTTCAGCTCTTATTTGATGGTAGCGTTCAGATAATAACCACGTCTCTTAAATTTGCATGTATTATGCGAGATCAAACTAGTTATATGTAAAACAAGACAATAGACATATTCATAAAAGTTCATCGTCATAACAGACCTCTATACGGCACAGTCCAAACGTGCGTGTCAGCAGAAGTGTGTTCTGGCTTATGAGAAGGACAAACGTTATACAAGAAATCACAACAGAGTGAAGTAGATACAATTGTCATTTTCCACTTTTCAATAATGAATGGTCTTTTACAGGTCCATAATTATATGTTTTGAGTTTACTAGTAATTCTTGGCCTTTTTATACTTCTAAACATTCAGAAGATTTAACTATTGGAAATTAAATCAATGGCTACAAGGCCATGGGATGTACGTCATATCCACTGCAATATAATGTAATATTAAAGCTAGTACGGTTGGAAGCGATGCCCAGTATCTCATCACTATATTTATCTGTATCTCCGTTTGTATGTTTTTGAGGGTAATATCATATTTTTCTTTTTCTCTGGCATATCACACATTTTCTCTTACTCTCTATCTCTAGGTTTCACTGTCTGTCTGTCTGTCTGTATCATTGTTTATTACTGCCAAAGACCCCTATTTTTGTATGTGTTACTGGACGGGTGACTATTTCACGTTACTCTTCAACATCATAGTCACATCTTATAGCCTTAAAATTACTGGTTGCTAATATCTACAGAACTCTGTAGATGTACACCCATTTCAACACCAGTACACACAAACCAATAAACGCAATGGCCGTTGTCATGTCGTATGAAACTCTCTGCTGTAATATTCGTCGACACGGGCACTTTTGAATGTCAAACTCGGAATATGAGGAATCGAAACTATTACTGTTGAGTATGCACTGATCAATAACAAAGTAAAAAAAACCTTACCATTACTGGGTAGAAAGGCGCGATTATTGAATAACAGGCCATCAGAAAATACTGAGAGAAACATATACATATTAGTACGGACACTTTCCTCGCTTTTGATACGTTATCCATTGCTGCTAACGGATTCAAACAATCTCCACATTAAAGCTGGTGTTTTACACACATACATGTATGTGATAAAACATTTGGTTCTGTAATTAACTTGGTAAAGACTTTTACCGATTCCAAACAGACATGGTTCTAATCATGCCAATAGATGTGGATAATATTCGTCCATGTAGCCCATGGCGTCCATTTTGTGTACGTTCACTATATATGTCACAATAAAAGGTGGGCCAAAAATAGTTGGAATATTACTAATACTGGTTGATTGTAATGTGTTCAAGTCAGAACGAGTACAATTATTCATGTTTGCATTGAGTGAAAAGGAATTGATAATTATGATAATGTGAACTCTTTGAAAATGTGAGACTTGGATATAATAGTATTGTTTGGTAATAGACATGTAACCATGAGAAGCTCAATACATACCATGTTTTTTGTGCGTGAGACCATGTATGTATGTATGTATGTATGTATGTATGTGTGTGTGTATGTATGTATGTATGTATGTATGTATGTATGTATGTATGTATGTATGTATGTATGTATGTATGTATGTATGTGTGCGTGCGTGCGTGCGTGCGTGCATGTGTGTGTATGTATGTATGTATGTATGTATGTATGTATGTATGTATGTATGCATGCATGTATGTATGTATGTATGTATGTATGTATGTATGTATGTATGTATGTATGTATGTATGTATGTATGTATGTATGTGTGTGTGTGTGTGTGTTTGCATTGAAATCAATTAAGCAATGTGGCGTTGTTATCCACATTCTCAATACAATGTAATAGCACAGATAGTATATCATAAGCTTTGTTTAGTATTGACAATTATGCAGTGTCCAACATAGACATATTCTAACAACCATTCACGTTACATACACAAATAACGGTACTGTACATAAATCAGCCAATCAAAACAAACAAAACGCGACAAAACAACTTAAAACAGGGAATGGCCATGAGGGGATACACCCATGGTGTTTAACGTTTTAACATTTCCTACATGTTGCACTAAAATGAAGTATGGAGTATCTGCCACATGGTTTCCAAGATAACGCCAAATCTGTTAGTTTCTATATGTCGTTAGTCATACTATTTTATATAAAGCGCTTTACGATTATTACCCCTAGCACAGATCTATAACCGTTACGTCACAACGGGCCTTTTACTTCCTCAACTCCCGGGGAACATACAATCCATTGCAGCCTTTATAAGCACATAGGATCAAAGCATTCACATTGCAACCTCTATCCTACCAGGTCCCCAGTTATACAGCTGGGGTAACTGAGATACAATCGTGGTTCAAATCTTGCCCAAGGACTTTAGCCATTCAGAAACAAACGGCCTCGAAGTTGCAACTTGCAGATTCAAAGCCGGCCACTCTGACCATTTCCCATCATGACTCCGTGA